>NC_088866.1:19706404-19732567 GCF_032884065.1 Artemia franciscana
AGGCTACCTTAACTTTATTTTTTTAGAGTATTTAAGGGGTGACATTTTTAAATGATGAACTGCAACTAGAAAAAAAACTCAAAAGTCAGTGAACTATATCAAGAATAAATGAAAATAAAAAAAAAATTCCAAATTACTGAAATTTGAGGAGAGGTTTTGTGGCATTTTTGGAGGAAGAATTTGAACATGAATAAAAAAAATGCATAAATTAGTGTATCGAAATATAGAAAAAAGTCGTAAAATGTTGAGTTTCTAAGACAGTGCACGTGCTTAAATATTCATTCTGCGTATATACATGCCCTGGGCACTTATAATCTGCACTCTCAATTTATTACTTCCATGAGATGAGTTTCAGAAACATTTAGAACTGTAAAGTAATTTTTACAAAACTCATTAGGTCGTTTTTTCTATCTTGCACAAGAAATTAAAAGTTAAACCCATATACTAAGGTTGGAGTCTTAGAGGAAGAAGTAGATGTAAGTTTATTTTTACTGGATAATGTGGAAGTGCAGAAGGATTTATCATCCATAGCTAGAACCGATAAAGTATAAATCTTCAGCAGCAACTGTGGAAACAAAAAACACTGTAGGGCCATCCACTGTGTATAAAATTCAGTGATTCTAGTATCCCTGAATATTTCTGGGTGTCCCCTAATTTCTATGAATGTTCTCGTACATATCTTCGAAAATGAACTTTTGCAAATATATTACGGTTATTATGACATACAAATTGTTAAATAATATTAATTTCGCAGATTTTTTGGAGAAAACAATTTCCTTCGACAAAATTGTTTTTGCTTTTTTTGCCCTTTAAGATTTAATTGTGAACTATTGGTCTCAAGGTTTTTTTTAGTGTCTTACTACGGGATTTAGACATCAAAAACTGAAAACATTTCAATTTGGACCCCAAATAGCATCGGCGAAAGAGTCCTTTCACTTTCTGTCTCTTTATCCTATCAAATTTATATGATTCGTCTATTAGCTTAACTGTCTAGTAACTGTGTAGTAGCTTAACTAGTAGCTTAACGTCTAGTAGCCTGACCAAAGAAGTGAAGAGCTAAACAAAACTTTAAAGAGTGAAGAACTAAACAAGTTTTCTATTATATCAGATACAGTCCTTGCTGAAGTTTGATGAACTTGCGTACAAAACCGATATCAAATAGTTCGTGGTGAGGAACTGTAAGTAAGGAGCGACCCGGCTCCTTACTAAATAGTAACTGAAACCCTAAAAATGAAACTTTGGTGCCAATAAAAAATATCAAAAGAATTATATTTTTATGCTTATTTTAAATATATAAGTTTCATCAAGTTTAGTCTTACCCATCGAAAGTCACGAGCCTGAGAAAATTTGCCTTTCGAAAAAAGTGGAAACACCCCCTACAACTGATAGAAAAATCGTAGGGAAACAACCCCCCCCCCACGCTCCTTTTTTCCCAAAGTCACCAAAGGACAAAAATTTTGAGATAGCCATTTTGTTCAGCATAGTCGAAAAATCTACTAACTATGTCTCTGAGGACAGCTTAATCCTCAACAGTCCCTCGGCGAAGGGCTGTAAGTTATGAACTCTACGCGGGAGGATCTTCCCATGGGGGAATTTTTCATGAGGGAAGAAAATTTTCCATGAAGGGGCGCCCTTGTTCCCAGCATTATTTAAAAAACGATCAGAAATTAAATAAAAAAAGAAGCTTTTTCAGATGAAAGTAAGGACCAATATTAAAACATAAAACGAGCAGACATTATTACGTATCTGAGGGGTTTGTCCCCTCGTCAATACCTCGCTCTTTACGCTAAAGCTAGAATTGTGTTCCAATTCTTTAAGAATGACTCCTGAATCACAAAGACCGTTTAATTAGATTTTTTTTTTAAATGGACAATTTAAAGGCTGAATCAATTCAAGTAAGCTGACTACTGAATTAAAATCAAGTAGTTGTGGGCATCAAGCCATGGCTAATTGTAGAAAAAGCCAGGACAGAGAGTCGGACTGAGCGAGAGGCAAACCTGGCATAAGCCCTTATTAGGATTCTACAAAATATTGTCAGTTCATTTGTTAATAGAAAAGTCTATCTATCATCCATCCATGGGTCATTCCTAGGGCAGAACTAGGACAGATCTAGGATGGGTGTATTTTGTGTTTGAAAACGTAACTAAAAAGAGTCATGATCTTTTAAACGATCATTAATCTATTAATCTTTTAAATGATCTATTGATCATTCCTAGGGCAGATCTAGGGCTGGTGTATTTTGCGTCTGAAAACCTAACTAAAAAGTGTCGTGAATTACTAAACGCAGCATGTAGCACCTTTGGCCCAAGAAATGTGTCGTCTGATCGTTGACAAGTTCTAGCCCAAGTTCCGGGTAAAACTCGTGTACGTAAAATAAATTATTTGCATGAATGTATAGCCTGTGACTTGTCAATATTTTTCTTTACTTGCAAACGCATTCCTCTGGTCATTAATTAAAAAAAAACCTAATTTCTTTGTCATTTCGCTTCTTTTTTTCTTTTTTTTTTTCTTTTTTTTTTGCTCATGGTTCATTCCAAAGATAACTGCTGGGCAATTACTTATTTATGTCTTTGTAATCCTTTGGCAGGTTTTTATTTTGTAATGAATTTAAGTGAAGATTTCTTTTTTTTTCATCCGATGACTTAAATGGACTCCAAGGAAAACTTGCTATGTCAAGCAGTTCATGGTAACGAACTGTAGTAAGGAGCGACCCGGCTCAATAGTAAACGAAGCTCTAAAAAACGGAATTTCGATGCTAAAAGATATATCAAAAGAATCGGATTTTTATGCTGATTTTAAATATATAAGTTTCATCAAATTTAGTCTTTGTCATCAAAAGTTACGAGCCTTAGAAAATTTGCCTTATTTTGGAAAATAGGGGGGTAACACCCCCTAAAAGTCATAGGATCTTAAAGAAAATAACATCATCGCATTCAGTGTATCAGAGAACCCCATAGAAAAAATTTCAAGGTCCAATCTACAAAAATGTGGAATTTCGTATTTTTTGCCAGAAGACAAATCACGGGTGCGTGTTTATTTGTTTGTTTGTTTGTTTGTTTGTTTGTTTTTTGTTTTTTTTTCCCAGGGGTAATCGTATCGACCAAGTGGTCCTAGAGTGTTGCAAGAGGGCTCATTCTAATGGAAATGAAAAGTTCTAGTACCCTTTTTAAGTGACCAAAAAATTGGAGGGCACCTAGGCCCCCTCCCACGCTCATTTTTTTCCCAAAGTCAACGGATCAAAATTTTGAGGTAGCCATTTTCTTCCACATAGTCGAAAACCATAATAACTATGTCTTTGAAGATGACTTTACCCCCCACAGTCCCTGGGGGAGGGGCTGTAAGTTACAAACTTTGACCAATGTTTACATACAGTAATGGTTACTGGGAAGTGTACCGACGTTATCAAGGGGATTTTTTTGGTTTGGGTGTGGGGTTCAGGGGAGGGGGCTGTATGGGAGGATCTTTCCTTGGAGGAATACTTCATGGGGGAAGAGAAATTCAATGATAAGGGCGCAGGATTTTCTAGCATTACTATTAAAAAAAACAATGAAAATATAAACATGAAAAAGTTTTTTTCAATTGAAAGTAAGGAGAAGCATTAAAACTTAAAACGAACAGAGATTATTACGCATATGAGGGGTTCTAAAAATACTTTAGCATAAAGAGCGAGGTATTTAGGAGGAGATAAATACTTCGCTCTTTATGCTAAAAAAATTTTAAGTAATTTCAACTATTTATTCTACGGCCTTTCTGATTCAGGGGTCATTCTTAAAGAATTGGGACAAAGCAAGATTTAGTGTGAAGAGCGAAGTATTAACGAGGGGACCAACCCCCTCATATATATAATCAAAAATATAAGAATATAAAAGTTTGTTACGTAAGTTAATTCTTAAGTTACGTATATTTTTTACTAATAAAAACGTTCGTTAAAAATTAAAAGATCTAGTTGCCTTTTTAAGTAACCGAAAAATTGGAGGGCAACTAGGCCTCCTTCTCCACCCCTTATTTCTCAAAATCGTCTGATCAAAACTAAGAGAGAGCCATTTAGTCAAAAAAAAGAATTAATGTGCAAATTTCATTTTTATAATTTATGTACGGAGAGTCAAAATCAGACATGCATTAATTCAAAGACTTCCAGAAATTAAACAAAAAAGCAAGTTTTTTGAAATGAAAGTAAGGAGCGACATTAAAACTTAAAACGAACAGAAATTACTCCATATATGAAAGGGGCTTTTCCTCCTTGACACCCCGCTCCTTGCGCTAAAGTTTGATTCTTTCTCGCAACTCTACTTTTTAAAACAATAAAAAACTTTAGCGTAAAGAGCGGGGCTTTGATGGGGAAGCAGCCCCTTTCATATACGAAGTAATTTCTGTTCGTTTTAAGTTTTAATGTCGCTCCTTACTTTTCATTTCAAAAAATTTGTTTTTTTTTATTTAATCAATATCTTAAGTCGTGAAAAGTGCCTTTGCGAACTCGAAAATAATCGTTTTGATATAATTAGTATCATAAATAGCTCTTTGTGTTAGGTTAATAAAAATCTGATTAATATAAGCCCTATTTGTAATAGTAAATATGTTTCAATTTTTTGGGGGGGGAGAGGAGGCTTTCAAAGGAAATTATTTTCTGACTACACTTCAGGTTAACATTTAGGGTCACTTCTCGTCAATAGATAATTTAAGATAAATTGTTTCGGATGGATAGGCTGATGTTGTTGATTTATGTGAGACATTTTTAGATTTTGGCAAAGAAATGCTATTGGATATCAATGGCTACAAAATTGAACATATAAACCGATGCAAGATGGTTAAAGGAAGTCATTCCATCTATATATCTTGTAATTTCCATTATTGCTTGCCGGATGACTTATCACGGAATTTTGAATCACAGTTTATAGAAATTAGATCTAATGGTATTGATCCAATCATAGGCAATGTTTATCTTTCTCCTAATGGTGTGGCTCTGTTGTTTCATCAGAATCTTGAGGAAATACTTGACATACTACTTAAACGTCTGTGTCAGTTAATCATAACGGGTGATTGTAATTTAAATTTGTGGATTCTAACTAATCAGCTTCAGTTGATTTTCTTTCTAACATGTTTGCCACAGGCAATCTACCAGCTACATCCATCCCCACACGAGTAACTAATGTTACAGCTACTTTGACTGACAATATCTTCTCTACGCTTAGCTTGAAGGAAAACTCAAATTTAGTTAGTGATATCTCCGATCATTTTCCAATATATTCTTGGTTTAGCTTTAAACGAGGGAAGAGTAACCCCGGCTCAACTTTTTAATTCCTATTCTATTAGGTCTGGTAGGAATTTTCTCTTCTTGGGTCTAAATTGGCGGAAAAATCAGTGGAGCTTGTTTGATAATGATAAGCATTATTCTTGTTTGATTCCTTATGTGGGACCTTAAAAGAGCCTATTCTTAATTTCTATAAGAACTACCTTCTAATCATAGGTCTAAAAGGATTGTTCCTTTAAACACATGGATGACATCAGGATATCTCAAGAGCTGGAAAAGGAAAAATAATCTCTGGAGGGCTTATAAGTCCGCTACAATTTCAGCAAGTGCTATTCGACTTTGTCGCTTCAAGATCTGCCGGAATATATATAATTCCTTGTGTAGGAAGGTCAAATCTCTCTATTATCTAAATAATTTTGCTGCATGTGGCAATGATGTTCGTAAAACTTGGAAGGTAATAAATTATGTACTTAAACCTGGTTCTCAATCTAGCTCTGTGCCTATGAGTCTGGTCATTGGTGATGAAGCTGCAAAGAGTGAGCTTGGTGTCCAAGGGGCATTCACTTCAATCTTCGCTAGTATTGATAGGAATATTGCTTCTGCAGTTACTTTGTATCGGCCTAAGCCGGGATTTAGATCTTACCTCGACCTCATGTGGGCCAGATTTTATTCCTACTAAGGTAGTTAAAGCTTTCCTTCCATCAATAGTTTTGCCTCTAGCAAAACTTATTAATCTTTCATTTGAATGTCATGTTTTTCCTGATGCTCTCAAGCGTACTGGGATTATTGTTTTGTATATAGGTGGAGCAAATAATAATTCAGTTAATTATCGACCAAATTCAATTTTTATCGGTATTCAGTAAAACCTTTGAAAAGGCTATGCTTGCTCGTCTCCTTACTTTTCTAAAATTTAAAAGTTTTCTTCATGATTTTCAATTTGGTTTCCGAATAAAGCACTCCACTGAACATGCATGTATGCCTCTTTTGAATTTTATACATTCTGTATTAGATACGGGATTAATTCCAGCTGCTGTATTCCTGGATATTCGCAAGGCATTTGATTCCTTAACCCATAAAATTCTTCTATCGATGATGTCTCATTTGGTATAAGGGGAAATGTATTTTCTTGCTTTCTTATTTGAATGATAGTTAAATTTCTGTTGATCCACTTTTCTGTTCACCCTCACAGATGAATTTTGGCGTCCCGCACGGATTAGTTTTAGTGCCTCTGCTATTTTTTGTTTATGTATATGATCTTTTTTATGCAAAAAAAACCAGAAACTTTTAATTTCTGTGGACTTTGTCATTCTAAGCCTTCCCTTGCCCATAGTGGCAACAATAATTCGCCTTCTTCTGATGTCCTTGTTTGTTTTGCTGATGACAGCACACTTGACACTTCGGTAAATTACGAATCAGAGCTTCGATTAAATTTCAGAAAATTTCTTTGAGAGAAATTTAATGGCTTGATTTTAATTATTTACTCTGAGTCCATTTTTATTTTTTGTGTTTCTCAGGTTTATCCCCCGTTTTAGGAAATTCACCAGCCAAATAGGATAATTCATAGATCTAAAGATCGGTATGTTCAATTTTTGGGAATTCCTGTTGATGATAACCTGTCTTTCAACCATCACATTGACTTCATTACAATGAATATATGCAGAAGTCTCAGTATTTTAAGGAAACTAAAACATACTTTTCCTGGATCAATTTCGGAAATCCTTTTTAACTGCTTGATTTAATCTTACGTTTCTTACTGTCCAATAGTATGGATTACAACCTTCCCTTTACTGTTAAAATCCCCTTCTAAGGTTTACAATAAAGCTAAAAACCTCATCCAGGAAACTAATCGTTCAGGACTTATCCGTTATTTGATCTCGAGTCACTGTATATTCTTCCGTGTGCCTATTTTACTTTTTCTCTGCTTCATGGTTACCTCCCATGGCCCCTAAGTGTTCCGCCATCTTTTGCCTCTGATCTGAATGATTATAATCTTCGCAATACAAAAAGTCCTATTCAAGTTCCTTTTACTCCTTGTGTAAGGTCAGATTTTAATCCTTTAATGGCGAGTCATATTATATAGAATAAGTTGCCCGAATCAGTTCTAAGGTGCCAATCATTTGGCTTGTTAAAAAAAAACTGTTTAAAATTGTTTTGCTTCTTAGGAGATGTTTTTTCTATTTATTTATTAATCTTTATTATGTATTCTGTATCAGTTTATTGGATTCTATTTATCCTACTCAATTGATTTAGTCTATTCAATCTATTTAGTTTTGTTTTCTATAGTTTTATTTTATTGTCCCTGTGTCCCACTGGAAAATTAACTAAGGACTAGAGCTCGCTACCCAAAGTTATTTTTCTCACAGGAGCATAACTGTAAAATCCTAACCCTTGGCAATAGTTCTTAGGAAATTTCAGGGACTTCCCCCTTGGGGCTACATTTCCCTTTTTGCATTGTTATTTATTAAGCTATAAATCTAGTTGGTTAATACAAGACTGATTAAAGCAAATCACAAGTAACTATATACAAAATAACATTTATTTATTCACAGGATAAACACATAACATTTCCCGAATACAAGGAAAGCACGATAAGAAAACTAGTAAAAACAATTACTTTTCCGACAAAAATGACTTAGAATATATATACTTTTTACAAGCAACACTGGAAATACTAGAACTAACTGTGTGTGGTTATTGTAATAGCTCTGAAAATTTATTTCTTAGAACTAAGAGGTATAAGTGCACACAACATTTTACAAATGGGGGGAGGGAATAACTGGATCTTTTGCAGGGAATGCCTACAATATCGGAGTAAACTTTTTTAAGACCACTGCTACCCAATCTTCCAACTGAAAGGCTCACACCCTCTTTCCTGTACAGGTGTGTATAGAGTTCTATATCAAAGCAAATTCATGAAATTAGTAACAAAATGGTTTTACAATAAATGAGCCTTAAGGCAAGCAGTAGGATGTTTTGGACAATAAATTTTTCTGTTTTATTTAATTACACATCAAGGATAGGGTCCCAAATAGAAAGTCCTAATAAAAGTTTCCTGGGGAGCCTTCAAAATTTTAAGGGAAACTTTTAAAATAATTAGGTTCTACATTTCAAGAAATATTAGTGGGCTAAAATTTCGCTTTATTTTTCCACTACGGTAGTAATTTGCATTTAGGTCGTATAAAATATTTATTTATGCTATTAAGACAAATATGAAAATTAAAAAAAAATGTTCATGCTTCTTCAGGCTCGTCCAAGAGCCTGAAGAGCAAGAACTTTTGAACTTTTCGATACGGAAGAGCAAGGCCGTAACCAGGATGATATTTTTTCGGAAAGGCGGGGAGGGTAAACTTACGAAAAAATTCTACAAAACACTTAAAAACGTGTTTATATACAATTTGTTCCAGTTACTTTTTAAGAGTCGGGCAGTTTCTTTTTTTGAGAGGGGGAAGGGGAGGGAGAATAGCAGTAATCCACCAAGAAAAACGGCATTGTTGAGGATGACCTAGTTTTAACTGACTAATAGCGCTGGTACCCGCTGGTAAATCACCCGCTGGTACCTTCTACTACTGTCTCTAAAACAGGAGAGCTGAGAATTTAAATGTAAGTTAAATATGGACTTCTTATTTTTTCATTTATTTAAATTAAATTTCAAGTTGTTTGTTAGGTTATTTGCTTTATTTTCTCTTTTTTGTTCTTCATTTTCTCTTGTGTGTGCTACTTCACTCTATAGCGGGTTTTCCATTAGATAAATAAAAAAATATCCAACTTTCAATTACTTATAACTTATGAATAGGGCGTGTATGGACAATAGCAAGCATATTTAAACAATAGTAGTTTAGCTAAAAAAAAAACAATAATAATAATTTGGAACAATATATGGTTAACATTTTATACCCAAATAAACCAAATACTGAAGTGCTTCAAGGACTTAACACCTTTTTTTTATTTCGAATTTAGGGCCCGTAGGCATAAAATAAAATTAGAATGTATGACTTTTTATCCAAGCATTATGGCTATTTTTTATTTTGTCCAAATGTAAATTTAAAAGTTTGGGTTTTTACAAGCACCCTAGTGAGCAGTCTTTTTTTCTTTTTCTTTTTTTTTAGCAAAATTTGCTATGAAGTATTGGCACAAATTAGGTTAACTTACTCTATTATTAGAATTACTTACTTGCTGATGTTAATTGCAGAGAAGGAAATATAAAATAGTAAGAAAAGATTGAAAAATATTTTTAATATTAGATGTTTCTTTCTGATTGGACTAAAATCCCTCAAACTTTGGAACTGTTGCTAAATGATTTCATAGTAGATTGTTAAAAGACATTTTTTAAATTTAACAATTTTTATAGAGTGCATGTATTACCATGGCCGATGTAAGTTACTAAATATTCTATGTTTGAAAGTGGTCTGTTTATATTTTACAATTACATCATAATGCTACATTTATTGAAACCACCAAAAATAGTTGGTTAAATTAATATTACATAATAAAGGTTTTCAACGTTGATATTGTAAATTATTCAATTTGGCTCGCCTACAAGTCCAGTTATTGTAACAGTATCAATTTTCCTCTTCATAAAGGTTTAATTAAAATCCACATAACGTTCTTTCTACACAAACAGGTTAAGTTTAACAGCAGCAACTTTACTTGCACCATCAGAAGAAAAGATTACATTGATACACATTGTATCATGTTGATATACCAAAGATTTTTATTACCCTTGCATATACATTAGTAAACACAAACTTTACTTCCAGTCACTCGGCAATTTAAATTCCAATCACTCGGAAGAACAGAATGTATTGATACAAATTATTTCAGTGCTGATGCATAAAATTTGATTGTTACTTTAACTGTTGTAAAAAAAAAAAAAAAAAAAAAAACTCATTCGTTATTTAAAATAAACATAACGTTCTCTCTAATCGCAAAGATAACGTTAATTCTTAACAGCGACAACTTTATAGTTTTTCACTTTCACTCGGAAGAATAGATATTGACACAAATCCTTTCAATATTGATACATAAAATTCCGTTTTTTATTCAGCTATTGTAAAAAGACTAACTCTTCCGTAAATACACACAATGTTCTCTCTACTCGCACAGATAACGTTAATTCTAGACAGCAACGACTTTATTTGCATCCACTTTCACTCGGAGGAAAAGAATATCATCTTTTATAAAATGTCGCTTCTTGAGCATTTCATGTGAGACGAAACGAGGGAAGCCAAACCCAAGGGCATCAGGCTCACGTGAAGGTCGCTGAAAATTCTCCCATGTTGGGTCTGGTATAAAGCTCTCTACGATATTACAAGCCTGAAATAAAATTATAAGTAACATTTTATTACTGAAGAGGCCAGGAATATAATAAATAGACGAATAGTATCGAACATAGAATACATAGAATATATATAGAATAGAAAAGGCGAATAAAAATAGAAGAGACGAACTAAAAGAGACAAACGGTCTGAGGCCAATGTATATCAGCAAGCGTTTATTTTAAATTTTTTATTCTTTTTAGAATAATTTCTATACATTATACATGTTTGTTCCAATTAGGTAAGAATGATGGATCGGAATATTAATCTGAATGACTAATTACAATAAAAAACTTTAACCTGCATAATATATATCTTTGAATATATATATATACTAGCTGTTGGGGTGGCGCTTCGCGCCACCCCAACACCTAGTTCGTGGGGGCGCTTCGCGCCCCCCCCAAGCCCCCCCGCGCGCGTAAGTCGTTACGCGCCATAATAGTTACGCGCCATTGTAGTTGTGTCCCTATGTCCCACCTGTGAATATAGATATATATATATATATATATATATATATATATATATGGTTTTAACTACGTAAAACTTGCGAATATACAACATTCTTTGCTGTCCCATTGTCTTTGCATATAAATAGATTGTCAGGTTTACCGACTCTTGAACATGCAACATATAATGTTGTAGTTGTGTCCCTGTGTCCCGGTCGTCATTTATATTCCCTGTGTCCCGGTCGTCATTTGTATCCCGGTGTCCCGGTCTGTATATACATTCGTTTTTTAGTTTTGTTTTTCTCCTTTATTTTTTTCCTTTTTTTTTCTTTTTTAGCTTATTTAGATTTTTAGATTTTTTAGTTTTTTTATTAGTTTTTAGTTTTTTTTTCTTTTTAGTTTTTTTGTCCCGGTCGTCATTTATACCCCCCTGTTTCTCCCGGTGTCCCCGTTGTAGTTGTGTCCCTGTGTCCCGGTCGCCATTTATATTCCCTGTGTCCCGGTCGTCATTTGTATCCCGGTGTACCGGTCTGTATATACATTCGTTTTTTAGTTTTGTTTTTCTCCTTTATTTTTTTCCTTTTTTTTCTTTTTTAGTTTATTTAGATTTTTAGATTTTTTAGTTTTTTTATTAGTTTTTAGTTTTTTTTTCTTTTTAGTTTTTTTGTAGTTTTTACCTTCTTTTTAGTTTTGTTAATTTTTTTTTTTTACTTATGTCCTGGTCGTCATTTATACTCCCTGTTTCCCGGTGCTTTGTTGATTGCTAATCGAACATTCCTTTTGTCCTGGTCGCTTTCTCTTTGAGTGTCGTCATTTATTTTTTTCTTTTTTAGTTCTTTTAGTTTTTACCTTTTTTAGTTTTTTTTAGTTTTTTAGATGAAAATTTTTTTTAGTTTTTTCCTTTTTTTCTTTTTAGTTTTTTATTGGTTTTTACCTTTATGTTAGCTTATTTTTCAGTTTTTTCCTTTTTTTTTAGTTTTTTTTTTATTTTTTATTTTTTTTAAGTTTTTTACCTTTTTTTAGTTTTTTTAGTTTTTTTAGTTTTTTAGCTTTTTTACTTTTTTTATTAGTTTTTAGTTTTTTTGTAGTTTTTGCCTTTTTTTAGTTTTTTCAGTTTTTTTTTTAGTTTTTTATTGGTTTTTACCTTTATTTTAGCTTATTTTTCAGTTTTTTTTCTTTTTTTTACTTTTTTTTAGTTTTTAGTTTTTTTAGTTTTTTACCTTTTTTTAGTTTTTTTAGTTTTTTTAGTTTTTTAGCTTTTTTATTTTTTTTATGTTTTTAGTTTTTTTTGTAGTTTTTGCCTTTTTTTTAGTTTTTTTAGTTTTTTAGCTTTTTTATTAGTTTTTAGTTTTTTTTTGTAGTTTTTAGTTTTTTTTTGTAGTTTTTGCCTTTTTTTAGTTTTTTCAGTTTTGACGTCACCTGATCCAGTTTTTTCAGGTGACGTCACCTGATCCACGATCCACAGATCCACAGACAACTTATTTTTATATATATAGATATTATTATTTTTATATATTATAGATATTATTATATATATAGATTAGCTTATTTTTCAGTTTTTTCCTTTTTTTTAGTTTTTTTTAATTTTTTATTTTTTTTAGTTTTTTACCTTTTTTTAGTTTTTTTAGTTTTTTAGCTTTTTTACTTTTTTTATTAGTTTTTAGTTTTTTTGTAGTTTTTGCCTTTTTTTAGTTTTTTCAGTTTTTTTTTTAGTTTTTTATTGGTTTTTACCTTTATTTTAGCTTATTTTTCAGTTTTTTCCTTTTTTTTTAGTTTTTTTTAGTTTTTAGTTTTTTTAGTTTTTTACCTTTTTTTAGTTTTTTTAGTTTTTTTAGTTTTTTAGCTTTTTTATTTTTTTTTATTAGTTTTTAGTTTTTTTTGTAGTTTTTGCCTTTTTTTAGTTTTTTTAGTTTCTTAGCTTTTTTATTAGTTTTTAGTTTTTTTTGTAGTTTTTGCCTTTTTTTAGTTTTTTTAGTTTCTTAGCTTTTTTATTAGTTTTTAGTTTTTTTTGTAGTTTTTGCCTTTTTTTAGTTTTTTAGTTTTTTAGCTTTTTTATTTTTTTTATTAGTTTTTAGTTTTTTTTGTAGTTTTTGCCTTTTTTTAGTTTTTTCAGTTTTGACGTCACCTGATCCAGTTTTTTCAGGTGACGTCACCTGATCCATCCATCCACAGACAGACAGACAACTTATTTTTATATATATAGAAGATATATATATATATATATATATATATATATATATATGTATATATATATATACTAGCTGTTGGGTGGCGCTTCGCGCCCCCCCCCCGAAGCCCCCCCCGCGCGCGTAAGTCGTTACGCGCCATATTAGTTACGCGCCATTGTAGTTGTGTCCCTATGTCCCACCTGTGAATATAGATAGATATATATATATATGTTTTTAACTACGTAAAACTTGCGAATATACAACATTCTTTGCTGTCCCATTGTCTGTGCATATAAATAGATTGTCAGGTTTACCGACTCTTGAACATGCAACATATAATGGTCCATGGGAAAACAATCCGTATTCAGATCTATACCTCATGATTCTAATGATTGCCATTGAGCTTTGTTGATGGTGATTGCTAATCGACCATTCCCTTTGTTGCCGTCGTCATTTATATATCCCCCTGTGCCCCCCGGCGTCCCCGTTGCAGTTGTGTCCCTGTGTCCCGGTCGTCATTTATATTCCCTGTGTCCCGGTCGTCATTTGTGTCCCGGTGTCATTCCCTGTGTCCCCGTCGTCATTTATATATCCCCCTGTGCCCCCCGGCGTCCCCGTTGTAGTTGTGTCCCTGTGTCCCGGTCGTCATTTATATTCCCTGTATCCCGGTCGTCATTTTTTTTCCTTTTTTTTATTTTTTTTTCTTTTTTAGTTTTTTTAGTTTTTCAGCTTTTTTAGTTTTTTTATTAGTTTTAAGTTTTTTTTTCTTTTTAGTTTTTTTTTGTAGTTTTTACCTTTTTTTTAGTTTTATTAGGTTTTTTTTACTTATGTCCTGGTCGTCATTTATACTCCCTGTGTCCCGGTCGTCATTTGTGTCACGGTGCTTTGTTGATGGTGATTGCTAATCGAACATTCCTTGTGTCCCGGTCGCTTTCTCTTTGAGTGTCCTGGTCGTCATTTATATTCCCTATGTGCCGGTGTCCCGGTCGTCATTTGTGTCCCGATGTCCCGGTCTGTAATTTCGTCAGTCGAAAACATGACGTCAGTCAACACACAAACATGACGTCACCCGACAGACCCACACACACACAGACAACTTATTTTTATATATATAGAGATATATGTATATATATATATATATATATATATATATATATATATATATATATATATATATATATATATAAATATATATATATATATATATATATATATATATATATATATATATATATATATATATATATATATATATATATATATATATATATATATGTATGTATATATGTATATGTATATGTATATATATATATATATATATATATATATATATATATATATATATATATATATATATATATATATATATATATATGTATATATATGTATATATATGTATATGTATATGTATATGTATATATATGTATATGTGTATATGTATATGTATATGTATATGTATATGTGTATATATATGTATATATATATATATATATATATATATGTATATATAGGTATATGTATATATATGTATATGTATATATATATATGTATATATATATATATATATATGTATATATATATATATATATATATGTATATATATATATGTATATATATGTATATGTATATGTATATATATGTATATGTGTATATGTATATGTATATGTATATGTATATGTATATGTGTATATATATGTATATATATATATATATATATATATATATATATATATATATATATATATATATATATATATATATATATATATGTATATATATGTATATGTATATATATGTATATGTATATATATATATATATATGTATATATATATATATGTATATATATATATATATATATATATATATATATATATATATATATATATATATATATATATATATATATATATGTATATATGTATATATATATATATATATATATATATATATATATATATATATATATATATATATATATATATATGTATATATGTATATATATATATATATATATATATATATATATATATATATATATATATATATATATATATATATATATATATATATATATATATATATATATATATATATATATATATATATATATATATATATATATATATATATATATATATATATATATATATATATTAGCTGCTCTTGAAATTTGAGTTTATGCTTTTTAGGTATGTTATGTGACCACAGCAGGATAGTGATGTGATACACAAACCAATGTGAGTAATGTAAGCATGAATACTCTATACAACATCCTAGTATAACCCGGTGGTGGTTCTCGGCCTGGGAAGAGAGAGGGCAGCTGCTCCCCCCAGTTCTTCTGACATCTTAAATTAAATTTTTATTTTTTTGTTTTACATTTTTACACTCTTATGATATACCTTCCCACCAGATTACGAGGCCTAAAACTGCACTAGTAAAACCCATATGATATTTCAAATATTGACGAGGTCTGTGCCAAATCTTCATTAGTGAGATTTTCTAACTGACTTGGTTTCTTTCAAAGCCCGAGATTCAACAAGGATTGCACGCATATGAACAGTTGATCCTCTCGAACGTCAAATAACCAACAGTACCAACATATTTGTCTGAAATATAGGTAACTGTTTCGCTGTTTATATTAGTCCAATCTTGTAGACTTATTCTATTCGTCTTAGCAAAATAAAATATTTTGTATGAAATAAAATGAGATACTGCATCAAGAAATGGACGAAAACAGTAAAACGGTTTCTATTAAAACCTGGTATCTTTGTCAGTCTTGAATGAAATGAAATGTTTTGAAATAAATAAATTAAAATTCTTCATAATCAAAAAAAATAAATAATATAACACTTTCATAGTACATCCAATCTTTGTTAAGTCTAACAATCTTGGTTAGTCTTATATGAAATGATATGAAATATTTTGAATGAAATAAAATCAAATTCTACATAATCAAATAAATGAAATCGTAAAACGGTTTCTAGTACAACCTGGTATCTCAAATAAATGCAATGAAATAAATTTTTTGAATGAAATAAAATGATATTCTGCATAATCAAGGAATTAAATCGTAAAATGGTTTCTAGTAAAACCTGTTATCATCCTCAGTCTTGAATAATTTGAAAAGAGATTTTTGAATGACATAAAATGAAAATCTGCATAATCAAATAAATGAAATCGTAAAAGTTTCTAGTACAACCTGATATCTTTGTCAGTCTTGAATTAAATGAAATGAAATAAAATGTGGAATGTTGAATAAAGTGTCTTGAATGAAATAAAATGAAATTCTGCGTAGTCAAATAAATGAAATTATAAAACGGTTTTTATTACAACCTAGTATCTTTGTCAGTCTTTAAGGTATGCAATTATAGAGACAAATAGGGTGGGATGCAAATACTACTTACTCCTTTCCAAATTTTTTAACAACAAAAAGAAATAAATAGAATTGAAATAAAAAAGAGGAAATTAAATCAAGAATATGCAACAAAGAACATACGAAACTACTTCTAACCTGTTCACTCTCATCCTCCTTTTTTATTACAACTACTACTGCTGAAAACTTACTGCAGCACCAAGCCACTTAAGACCAACACAGCTATGCAGACTCCTTCTCCATCTCAATCTATTGAAAGATACCCTCTTTACACCCTCCCAGGAACTTTTCATTAACCTTAAATCTTTCCTTACAACATCATCCCACCCCAACCGAGGACGACCTGCTTTCTGTTTAGCCCAAGACAGTTGGCCGAAAAGGATAATCTTTGGCAATCTGTCATCCTTCATCCACAGAACATTTCCTAGCCATCTCAACCTTTCTCTCATTATTTCCCTAGAAAGCAGGACTGAACCACACTTTTCATACAGCGTAGTGTTTAAAGCTTACTGTACAGCCTACAGCGCCAATTCTGAGCGCCGTTCGTTGTTTCTCGAGTGGAGCATTGTTTAACTTTTGAGCATAAAATGTGTGATTGACCACAGAGTCAAGAGTGGAAGGCATAATTTTTTTAACACGAAAAGATGAAAATTTGGAACAACAGTTTTTTCCATCTTTAATACAAATCTTGCAAAAGATGCAAAGACACAGCCTTTGATTCAAAAGAGAAATTGTAATAGACCTCCAAGGATTATAATTAAATACCTGTATTTGATGACCAATTAATCAATTTAATGACTAATAATCTGATAAAAAGTCTTAGATGCGCATTTTTTGTTTTGGGCAAGGTAATAAAGTAAGAAACATTGAATGATTATAACCAAGCGCTTATGTTTAATAACTAACTCAAAAATAATTAATAAGTTAACTCAGTAGCCACCAACAGTCTTAGGTACATCCTATTTTGAGTTAGGAAATATGGTTAAGAAACCTTACCAAAAAACCTTACTAAAGAATTATTATTGCATACTCGTATTTAACAACTAGCTAAATAACTAATCAATTATTTAATAAATAAACCAAAAAAAGTTTTTAAATATGTCCTTTCTTTTGGGAATAAATATTGAGTAAGAATCCTTGAACATTGATAACTGAACATACATTTGATAAAATCACTAATTCAAAAACTAATGAATCAATTTAATGACTCAGTTCAATTGCTAATTATCAGAAAAATCTTAGATGCTCCCTTCTAATTTTTGGGCAAGAATAGGTAGTAGAGATCATGGAAAAGAAATGAAAGAAGAACTTACAGCCTCTGGATTTGAGGTTTGGTCGTGAAGGGTGAAGGAAACAGTATGTGCAAAGGGCCATTTAAGCAATGCATCATACTCTCCAGGAAGGATTTTTATGTACACAGATAAATGACTGTTTTCACCTGAGCCATTACCATTGAGAAAAACAGAAGCCTGAAAAACAATTATCGTTTTCAATCGCCTAGTAATAACAGATCAATCATTAGTAATATTTATAGCAACTTTGTAGATGTATATATCAAATTATTGGTACATTTTCAATTCATATTTCACCATTTCTCTTTATAAATATTTATTCTTCATTTATTTTCTTAGTATATTTTTTTTATTGCTCTCGAGTAAAGATTCTTACTTACACAGATAAAGCACTGTTTTGATTTGAACCATTACCACTGAGAAAAACAAAATCCCCTAAAAACCACTGTTTTGATCGTCCAATAATAAAGAATGTGCTATTTAATATGCGAATTTAACTACTTTGTAATTACATGCACCAAATTATTCGTATTTTTCAACATACATTTTTATCATATATTTCTTTTTATGTATATATTTCTTTTATTATATATTTATTTATTTATTTCCTTAATATATTTATTTTGTATTCTAATATTCTCCAGGAAGTATTTTTATTTACACAGATAAATGACTTTTTTCCCCAGAATCGTTATCATTGACAACAGAAGCCTGAAAAATAATTACCTTTTTTAAGTGTTACCAATTATCTAACAATGATGGATTAATAATCAAATAAAATTTAGTTAATTATTTCTTAAATATATGTAATTGAATTAGTATTGTTTTTATATAAATTTCTACCACATAATATATTTTCAGTGACAAATGATAATCCTTATTTATTTTCTTAGCATTTCTATTATTTTCTCCAGGATATATCTTTATATACAAAGATAAATGACTCTTTTCATCAGCCCTATCATCCAATTGAGTTAGAACGATTAGATTTTTTTTGGGGGGGGGTACAGTTTTAGAGGATGGTGCCAAATTTCTCTTCTCTAATCCCTACAAAACTGTATAAGCTAGCGTTTTTATCGTTTTTATAAACCTGTCGTCTGACAGACAATTTGGCTAGCAGCATTACAATATTACTGCAATTATATATACCTGCAATGCTAATGGGCAATGCCAGTAGGGCCCATTTATAAAAAAAATTGTCACTGAATGGAAATTTCAATCACAACATTCAAAATTATTACAGTCGAATAAAAAAAAAACAAATGAACCCATTGTTGGACGTTGTTAGGGTAACAACAGTACGTGTATCCCCTAGTAAAATTGTTGCCAAACTTGATAAACCATTATCCAAAAGTCATTTATAAAGTGAAGTTCTGGTAGAAGAAGGTATAAGTTCCCTCCTTCGCTACACCCAATGACAGAGTATACTGTAAAAAAAAGTTTTTAAGACGAAACTAAAAGAAAATCTCTCTTTTAAATGAAATAGATGCAAGAAAAACAATGTCAGATGTGGGGCAAGTCAAGATCCTCATAAAGAAGCTTTGCATAACATTAGTTTATAAACTACTGTTGACTGAACTGCTAAGCCAAGTTTCGAATTAGTGATAAAATATGAATTGTTGTTTCAATTATCAGTTTTATTTTTAAGCTGCTAGGAAATTTTTAATCTATGCCCATTGAATAAAAAACTCTTCAAGTTTTAGTATTTTAAAACGAAGAACATTTATCAGAATACACCATGGGAACTATTTTCTATCCAAATCCCATCCCCAAATACTCCCTCAAAGTATATGTTTTACTCCGTCTAAGTAAAGTATCAGATTTGAATCTACCATAAAGTCGATTTATCACACATTCACATATTTACACCAGAACAAGGGAAACGACCCCCATTAACCTGGAAAATAAAGCACATTATCTAAACATGACTTCAATGATAACAAATTATGCAAAAAGTAACGTTACCAACACCAACAAATAAAGAAAACAGGCTATTCAAATCCATCGTTATTTTTCACACACCATTAAAAAAATGAATCATTAGAGGAACAACAAGAATTACCTGGAGTTTATATCCATATTGGCTTGTGTAAAAGGGGGGACTTATGAGCTCAAACCCTTCCTTCAATTTTGCTTCAGCAAGACGTGTTGAATAGTCACTAATCTTCCAGACTAGGGTACCTAAAAAAACATTTATTACATTAGTGGGTGGAATCAATAACGACACCAAAAAGGTAAACTAAATGACAGTCTGGATAACAAGAAATACTACAAATTAGTTTCATGCAATTAAATATCCCATAAATTCACTTCCCTTCGTCCAAATGTGTCTAATCAGGGATAACCAACAAAGAAATGGTATATAAACCCTTATTATAACTTAAGTTATTTAGACAAGAGAGGAATGATAAAGAAATTTATTGAACTTCTAACGAATGAGGTGGCACATATCAGGCATAACAATGAGAACATTCAAAAGAGGGTTCTAAAACAATTTTTGTGTCGTCCTCTCGTATTTATAAGAATGGCATAAATCAGGTTCATCTAACTTCAAGACAACACGAACTTACTCTGAGCTTTGGATCGAAATGTCTGTAGTCCAGCTTTCACCGTGGCATTCTCACCCCCTGCCAGGGTAGCTTAGACATTAAATATCATAATAGACTAGCTATAAGGAATACCAGTAGACTAAAAGATTATTTCACCTCGGAAAAAGAAACATTTTGCAATTTCTCGGTGCATTTTTTTCGTTATTTTAGTTTATGATCAATGGCATTAACTGGGGTTAAGGTATGTACTCCCCCCTTTTAGATCCCCATCCCCACATCTCAGATCCTCCATCTTTTTTAAATTGGTTGAGTGGAAGCTAAAACAACCATTTATATCACATAAAAATTAGGGAAAACCGGGCATTTAATTTATTACGAAAAATACGATGTTATGCAGCATTAGTAGTAGCGATCATCAAATTCAAAAGGGGGAAACTTGGATGCAAATTCTGCAAATATTAGCTGAAAACGCATTGGACCAAATAGCTTAAGAAGGTGTAATTTTCTTTTGAATGTGTCTCTGGGAATCATCTGATTGTTGATATGTGAATCTCCGCGGACGGAAAGCGTTGTGAAATTTAATTAATTTGTTCTGCTTGTTCATTTTCATGGTTCAACGTGGCAACGTTGACAAAAATGAGGTACTACTCTAAAAGGTTTTCGGGTATTCATCTAAGATGAGTCCAATAGGCACAAGGTCACATCAAGGAGTTTTTTCCGGGAGGGGGGAGGTTAAAAAGTATTTAAAAACGCATCTTAAATCTGTTTTTGTTACGTGGTTGCGAGTTTAACAAACATTTCAGGCGAGATTCTGACCCCCTACCCCCACTCCCCTCCTGGATGCTGCCTTGACTGGAAAAAATTTATTTTTATTATGATGTCCTTAGTAGAGGACCTCTTGTTTCTACAAGAAGGATTTTTTTATACATTCAATACATTGGTGAAACAATTTGATTTGGGGAGTTCTATTTTCCAACCATTTAACTGAGTGACAAAAGAGCATATAGCGTATTTTGAATTAAAAGAAAGATTCCTAAGGATTTGAAAACCAAGCAAGTTACAAGAAAACGGATTCAGCCAATCAATAGACTCTGTCTTATTTTATAGAGGACTGAAAACCTGAGTTTTTGCTAAATTTGGCCTAGTGTCTTTTGAAATCCTGTATCCTCTGTCTATGAATAAGGTCATTGCATTGCAGTTTAAGAATGCATTTGTGGGAATTAGTATAAAATAATTAATTAGCTCAAACATATTAACTTAAGCTAAATCAGTCTAATTAAATTAATTAGTTTCAATTAGATAATTTGCTTAAGAGCGTTTCCCAAATATTTGGAGAACCAAATTTGATACAAAAAAATAGATTAAACCAATCGAAAAAGTTTTGTCATTTTAAGAAAGTAGGTAGTAGATCTGAGTTTTACCAAAGATATCATGTAACACCTTTTGAACTGCAGCCGCCTACCTGCGATGCATCTTCCTCTTTATTGTTAGTTACATTCTGACTTAAAGCATAGCGCTTTAAGAGACATCTATGATTTCGCAAATAAGTCTACGCCGAAGTGAAATTCCAGCTCTTCTAACTATATATTTTTTAACTGTTTTTTGCATTTGGTTGTCAGGTCCGCCATGGGGTAAAATCACAATTTCTTCTTCTTGGACTACTTAATATAATTTAGACGAATGCTTTCAATTTATGTAGAATATAACATATTTATTCACTACACCCAACTTTAATCTAACCCAATCAATATAGAAAAAATTAATAAGTCAATATAGTCAATATATTGACTCAATATATAGTCAATATAGTCAATATTATAAAATTAATAAGTCAATATAGAAAAATTAATTCAGCGATGAAAGGCAATGAACTTTGCACTTTAATGAAAACAAAATACTTTAGAAACGTTTTCACCTTTCTTACTTTCAGAAATGAAAAATTGTCAAAACTTTAAGGAAGAATGTCAGTATATGCCAATTAAACTGAAAATCCACGGTCATTTGTTTGTTGTTTTTTTTTTTTAGTAAAGTGGAAATTGTGTTCTGGTCTTGAGAAGGTATAGGGGTTATCAGCCCTACTCATATTAATTTTCTCGTTTTGAGTTTAACTCGGCTATCTATTTTAATTTCTGTTCGTTTTGAGTTTCATTTATTTATTGATAGTGATTTGTTATAGTTTTACGCTTGGAAGATTGTTTGACATTATTTTTGTCATTATTGGCTTAATGGAGCTCTTTACTTTTCTTTGAGAAACTTGTATTGTTGAAAATTTGTTAAATTAATAAGCAAAAAAGCCGAATCAAAATGAATAATTTGCTCAAAGTGGGCAGCCCCCTGCCACGGCACCTCCCCCAAGTCAAACCACCCAGGACAGCTTCCCAGTTGCTCCCTCTCTTCACTTTGAATGGCTCTTGGTACATGTGATTCATATCGATAAACTGAAGTCATTGTGGAAAAAAATAATAGCTAAACCATAACAAACCTGAGTAATTAAGGTTCATTCTTGAGATCTGAGATCGCAGTGTTGTAAGCTGCTGCTGCTGCCTCACTGCAAATGAACACATGAGGCCCAAATGCTGACGCATTGAGTCTTCTTCGTGTTTCTCGACTGCATATCGTGGACCCTGAAATATTTTAAAGTTAAGCATTGAAAAACTACACTCAACGTTCTATTACAGTGTTTAACTTTCGCGGGGACAAATATTTTGCTACGGTGTCCTGTTTATGACAAAAATTATCCTTATATTTTATGTTTGTTGTTTCATAGCTTTTAGATCTGTTTTCAATAAATAAAAGTTCAAATAGGGATAAATTCTATCTATCCCTATATTCGTTAAACCCTATATATCCTATACATTCAGTGATAAATACTGGATATAGGGATAATAGACACGGTATTCCAGTATTTTTTTGTGAATTATCACTGTCAATTAAAACGATTTCTCCCTCTTTAAACTTTTTTTTATCGCCATAGAAAGGCACTGTGGTTTTCGAATTTACCTAAGACATGTTTTCATTATCCCAAAAGGATAGACGTACCCAATTTTATAAAAAGTGGTAAGTTTTCTTAACACCAAGGCAATGATTAATCTGAAAACAATGGCATATTTACAATACTGTAAATAGGTTCTGAGACAATACATGACATACAAATAAGCTATACATGGCGCATAAAAAAGCAAAAATAAAAATGAAAACCCAAAAAGACTGCTTTTTTAGTACTGACAACAGTTTGTCGAAATATCAGCTCTGTTTTATTTTTCACTGACAGAAAATTATCCTCTTTGTTGTTTAGTCTTTTTTCCTTTTTTTCATTCTTTTTTTTTTCTAGGGGATGCTATACAATCGGTGTGACATTCCGAAAGTCAGAGGATCAGAAAGGATTTAATTTTAAGGTTCCCCCTCCAGTTTACATAATACGTCACTTTGGTGGTTTCATTGAAAAATCCTTTTGGTGTTTCTATTTAAAAAAAACAACCCCATAGTTTGAAAGATACATTTTGCCCCCCCCCCCCTATTTTTCGTGAACTGACACCACAACATGCAAAACTGGCTACTTAGATGTGTCCTTTTATTACCATCATTAATTGGAACTATCCTTATTCGATGCAGTGGCTGTTTTTATAACATATAGTAACTATTCAGGCTAGAGACATGCGCAGAGGGAACCCCCCCCCCCACGGAATCTTTGATTTTTCTGAATTTCTCGGCGCGTCTTATTCAATTCACCGAATAAAATTTACGTTTTATTATTGGGAACTCTCCCTTCACGAAAAATAACTCGTGAGCAAAGTCCTTTTTCAGGTATTATATCTACGGCCCAAAGTTGCCAACAACTTTCTGGTGGCTCAAGAATACAGAATTTGTTCCAAAATAGAATTCGAGGATATCACTCTGTTTATTAAATTTAAACCTTTTAGCTTCTATTCTCAATGAAGCTGCAAAAATTATAGCATTCATTCAGGAATCAGTGAGAGCAATCTAAATGCGTAAGGCAAGGAGGAAGGGAGGTTGGCTGCCTCCCCCTTTCTACATACGGTATTTTTTGCTCTTTACCACTTTTATCAACTCGAGAGCTGTTTTAATCATCTTAGCTAAATTTTTTACTGATTAAAAAAAGCTGACACCTGCAAACCAGTGCAGCTGACGCCTGCTACGCATGTTAGAAGTAACCATGGGTGATGTAAGGGGGTATGATGCATTAGACTTGTGCCAAACGAAGTGTACCACTTAGCAGAAAGCCTTTCGAGCTATATCCGCCATATTTGAATGATTAAAGCTAGAATTTTATTCAAGTAAGTACTTTCTAAGCGGATATCCGTGAATAGCGAACATATAAAAAAAAAGAATTTGTCGAATATAAAATTTCATTGGATAATCCTACTTTTTAAATGTTTTCTCTTAAAGGGAAACCAGTAAAATTTAGGGGCTGTGGTACTGAAAGAAAAAGAGGATAGTCCTTACAGGAGCCTCGATCGGGGTGAAGGGACACGTGCCTCCGCTCCCTAATTTTTGAAAAATACCTTTTTGAGGGTTGTTTCAATTGAAAAGTGCCTTTTTCTTGTTAATGTCATTGAAAAGTATGAAAAACTACGAGCTCGCCCCTCCCCCTAGACTTGGAAAAATACATTTTTCCCCACCCACCTAAATCTTTATGAATTGACACCACTACGTTCTCGGCACCCATAAAATAAAAATAGATTTGGTTCCCTATTTCAATTTCCATACTAGACTGAATTTGGTGGGCGTTTTTTTCACTAAATAAACTATTAAACAATTGTGTCACTTTTTTAAATATCCCAAAGACGCTCACGATGTTTAATCTGTGTGATCTGGGAAAAACCGGTTTGTAATTCGCATTAGATTATGATTAGTTTAGTCCCAGTGAGAAAAACTATGATTTAGGTATATTTTAATTAAATATTTTATATATAGTGGTGCTTTGGTTAGGTTAGGCATTTAACATAATGATTTCTGGGCAGCCTGCTGTCCAAAATTTCCTTCCATAGTTTCCGTAATTTTGTTAATGAAGCATTATATTTCCATTATATTTTGGTATATATCATTATGATTAACCTAACTAATCATTATGATTAACCGAACTTCACTTCTTGAGTATTTTTTGGATATTTAACAAATACCAAAATTGTTATAGATAATAATATATTTCTTTTTAATCTCTTTGTGAACTCACTCAATTAAGCATAGCAATACAGTGTACTATAATTGCATTATTTTTTTTTTTTGCCAAGGACTGTATCCCACTATGATTCCATCCCAGCCAAGGACGTCTGTATAATATTTTCAGGTGAAAGGGAGGGAAACGAAATTTATTTCATCATTTGAATGAAAGGTGTCCAGAAATTTAAGAAAACTTGGTAATTCTCAAAGTCAGTCCTAGTGACCCCCTTGGGAACGTCCCTCTTCCAAGCTCTCTAAAATATCAGTTTTTTATGATTCAGCCTAAGATTATCGGTATGTTTCGCATAATGTGTACGTAATTTGCATTATTTCAGCTATAGTCTTTTTGTCAAACTAACAAAAAAAGTGTACCCTCATACATGTAGGTGTACCTCCTATTTTACCGTTTAACCTACAAGTATCAATTCAGGAGCGTAGAATGAACTTCCCTATATCTTGCTATATCATTCGAATAATTCGACTGACTTTTGGGGTTTCGAAAAAGTTCCAATACCACTAAAACGTCTATACCCCCAGGACAAATGTTATACCCACTATACCCGTCTATACCCCCAGAACAAATGTTATAC